>NW_026706875.1:1427500-1437500 GCF_024137745.1 Phymastichus coffea | reverse complement strand
TGACGCAATGTGATTTCTGCCCAGTGCTCTGAATGTCAACGTGAAGAAATTCAAGCAAGCGCGGGTAAACGGCGGGAGTAACTATGACTCTCTTAAGGTAGCCAAATGCCTCGTCATCTAATTAGTGACGCGCATGAATGGATTAACGAGATTCCCACTGTCCCTATCTACCCCTCAGCAAACCTACCGTGAACGTCTCCGTCGTGCTGAGGAGGAAACGCCGGGCGAGTGAGGGCGGTGTATTTGCACGCTCACTTGCTCGGTAGGCTAATCACGGGGGGCCCCATCAGCTGGCGCCTGGTGGGGCGGTCCTTGGGCTTCGGGGCGGCCTGCTCTTTGAGCAGCGTTGACCGAACCCCTTGGACCTCTGGCCTGCGGAAGCGTGGAGTGGTGCGGTGTGAGTCGATGGGAGAGGGTACAGGGCTGAAACTGGGAGCCCCTCCTTTCGGAGGGAGGGGAGTGCAAGCCCAGGCCGCGCGGTAGTACCGGGGCCCGGGTCAAGTTCGCCACTTGATCGGGCTGCCCCGTAGCAACGCGTGTAAAAACCGCTGTTGTCCGAAGCGCTCCGGGTGGCACCCGGGCGGGTAGCGTTAGGAGGCAGCGGGTTGCCGGCCCCGAGGCCACTCCCATTGATAAGCACCGTGTAAGCTCCGCGTGGAAGTAGGTTGGGGGTCCTGGGGGGGAGGGAGGCGTGGTTACCCCGTTGTTCAAGGGCTATCAAGCCAAATTAAGTATGAAATGTCGAGCCAAAATGAAAGTATGTCAAAATTGCACAACAAATCGGGTTACCCAGCCCACAAAAATGCGTTTGTGAAGGGGAGCAGTGAGGAGAGGAGTTCATCCGTCTCGTCTTGGGATTATAAGGAGGAGGAAAGGAGAGCGAGATCGAGATCCCGCTCTCCGAAGGGAAAGGAGGGAGAAAGAGAGACGATAGGAAGAAAGGTCGGGAAGAAGGAGAGACAGAAGATGAAGAAGGAGCTAGAGAAGAAAAGAGCAGAGGCGCTAGAGAAAAGAAGGAAGATAGAGGAGGAGAAGAAGAAGAGAGTGGAGGAGGACAAGAGAGAAATAGAAGGGAAGGAATTGGAAAAGAGGGAGAGGGAAGGGAGGGATACGGAGAGAAGACCGGAGGAGGAAGTTGGGAGGGAGAACAGGAAGGAGGAAGAGAGGGAAGAGGAGGAGAGGATGGAAGTGGGGGAGGCCTCGCAGATATTCGGGAAAAGGAGGATGATGGACAGAAACAAAGGAGGGAACAAAGATATCTATATAGTGTGTGAGGACTTGAGGAAAGGGCCCAAGATCATAAAGAAGGATACAGGGGATAGGGAATTGAGTAGGACTAGGGAGGGGAAGAGAGAGGAGGAGGGGAGTGTGGACAGAAAGAGCGAGAGAGTAAAGGAGGCGGAAAGGAGAAAGATAGAGGCGGAGGAGGAGGAAGCGAGGGAGGACGTGCTGACCAAGATGCGGTCCATTACCCGGGACCTTAGGAGCATCCTGTTGACGGATGCGAATAAGGTCACAAAATGGGTGGTGGATCGCGTAATGGGGCAGTGCGTGAAATACGAGGAATTAATACAGGGACTGATAGTCGAGAAAGCGAAAGTGGAAGGGGAGATGAGGGGGTATGAGAAAAGTGGGAAGGAGCTAGTGAAAATGGTGGGGCGTGCATGGGGGGAGGTGAAGGAGGCACTGGAAGGCGTCGAAAGGAAGGTGGATGGACTGGAGGAGAGGATGAAAGAAGGGGGTTGGGACTCTGGAGATCCGGAGAGAAGAAGGGAGAGAATGGGTGGACTGGAAAGTGAGGGGACAGGGGTGAAGAGCGGAAAGGAGGAGGAAGGTAGAGGAAGGAGTTATGCGGTGGTGGTGAAGGGAAATGTGGAGGAACTCACAGGTGGAGAGGTGAAGAGGAGGATGGTGGAGGTAATGCCACCGACGATGGGGGTTCGGATCAAATCGATTCGGCCCGCCAGAACCGGTGGAGGACTGGTGGTAGAGGTGCCGAGTGAGGCGGAGAGGGGTCGATTCCTGGGTAACCAGGGGCTGGTGGAGGCCGGGCTGAAGGTGGAGGCGCCAAGGAAGAGGGACCCGAGGATTGTTATCTACGGGGTAGAAAAGGAGCTAAAGGATGAGGTGTTGTTAGAGGGGCTATGGCTGCAGAATTGGAAGGGAGTAATAACGGAGGAAGATTTTAGGAATAGGGTGAAGGTAGTAAGGAGGATCGCGAGAAGGGAGGATAAGACGGGAAGGATAATAGTGAGGTGCCCGGCGGTAGGGAAGAATAAGGTGGTAAAGGAGGGAAGGATATATTTGGGATTAGGGAGCTACAGGAGTGAGGAGTTCGAGGAGGTGGACAGATGCTTTAAATGCCTGGGGTATGACCACCGGGCATTTCAATGCAAGAGGGGAGTAGTATGTTTTAGATGTGGGGGGGAAGGGCATGTTGCAATAAAATGTAAAGGGAAGGAGGAATGTGGGAGATGTAGGGAGAGGGGAGAACCAGCGGAGCACTCCATAAGGTCGCGGGAGTGCCCCGAATACAAAGTAAGACTGAGATGGGCGAGGAATAGGACGGATAATGGATAGAGAGGGAAGGGAATGGGTGGGGGTTAGGCTCCTCCAGCTGAACTGTCAGCGCAGCTACGCAGTGATGAGCGACCTCGGACAGTTTGCCCTGGAGGCGGGGATACAAATTCTCATCCTCCAGGAGCCGTATGTCTGGCGTGGCTGCGTGAGGGGTTTGCCTGGGGGGGCAAGGGTGTACTTAGGGAAAAATGGGACTAGTGCAATATGTGTGATAGGGGGGGGGATAGAATGTATGCGGGTAGAGGAGTGTAAGTGGGGGGATGGGGTATGTGTGTGGGTAAAAGGGGAGGGAGGGGAGATGTATGTGGGATCTGTATACTTGAGGCCGAAAGGAAGTGTGCAAGAAGGGTTAGAATATATTGATGAGATGGTGAAGGTGGCGAGGGGCAAGAAGTTAATGATCGGGATGGATGCGAATGCCACATCATGGATGTGGCACAGCAAGGAGATAAAGAGGGGAACAGGAGCTGCAAGGAGGGGGGAAGTGGTTGAGGAATGGTTAATGCGGTCAGATTTGGAGGTCATAAACTGCCCGACAGAACAGTACACCTTCTCGGGCCCACGCGGCCAGAGTGACATTGATGTCACACTGAGTGTGGGGACCGAGGAGGGGTGTATAATAGATTGGGAGGTGAGGGAGGAATGGCCACTAGGGGACCACAATCCCATAATAATAGATATGAGGGTGAGAATCGGGAGGGGAGAGGAGATAGGAAGGAAGGACAGGAGGATTAGGTGGAGGCAGGGAAAGTGCAATTGGGACAGATACGCGGAGGGACTGAGGGAGAAAGCGGAAATGACGGGGTGGGATAACTTCGTGAATATGGAGGTAAACGGGAAAGTTGCAATATTGAGTGAATGGATAACTAGTATGAATGATGAATGCATGAAAAGAGTGAAAGGGGAGAGTAAGAAAAGAAGACTGACGTGGTGGACTGAGGAGCTAGGGGAATTGAGGAAAGAGGCTAAGAGGAGGAGGAGAGAGTACCAAAGACTGAGAAGGAGAGAAGGGGATGTAGACGGAAACAAATGGAGAGAGTGGAAAGACTGCATGCGGAAATATAAGGATAAGATTAAGGATGAGAAAGATAGAGACTGGCAGGAAACAGTGAGAAGGGAGGGAAACCGGGATCCATGGGGGAAAATATATAGGATATGTTTAGGAAAGTACGAGAAGAGTGGATTGGCGGGGTTGAGAGCAAAGAAGGGGTGGACGAGGACCTGGGAGGAGAGCGCTCTGGCTTTGCTGGAGGAATTCTTTCCGGCCTGCGAGGATAGGGATGCCGGGGGATGGGAGTGGGACGAGGAAGAAGGGACGATTTACGATGAACAGGAGTTGGATAACGCGGTGGAAAAGATGAGGATGGGAAGGACCCCGGGGATTGATGGGATAACGAATGAGATGGTGAAGGCAGCTTATGATGGATTGAAGAAGGAGATGAGGGAGATGTACGGGGATTGTCTGAGGAACGGGGTCTTTCCCGGGCCTTGGAAGGAGGCTTGGGTGGTGCCGCTGCTCAAGTCTCCGGACAAGGACCCGGCCGAAGTCCGCTCGTATCGTCCGGTGTCCCTCTTAAGCGGGCTAGGAAAGGTGTTGGAGAGGATGATGGTGGGAAGAATGGAGAAGATTATGGAAGGAAAATGGAATGAAATGCAATTTGGGTTTAGGAAGGGAAAGAGTACGGATGACGCGTGGAACAAAATGAAGGAGGTGGTGGGTGAGAGTGAATGTCAGTATGTATGTGGGGTGTTTGTGGATTTCCGGGGGGCATTTGATAATATAAGATGGGATTACGCGCTGGGAAAGATAAGAGAAATGGGGTGTAAAGGGTGGGATCTTAGATTATGGGGGGATTATTTCAGGGATAGAGTAGTATGGATGGGGAATGGTATGGATGAGGTGATGAGAGGGCTGGAGAAGGGAGCGCCGCAAGGGTCGATTGCGGGCCCCTTCATATGGAATGTTTGTATGAATGAGTTGATGGAGAAGTTGAGGGAAATGAACGAGGAGAGGCAGAGGGATGAATTGGAGAGGGGGCAGGAAGAGGGAGATGGAAGGAAATTCAGCGCCGTGGACCTGGCCTTTGCGGACGACCTTCTGCTCATAGTGGAGGGTAGTACCAGAGGAGAAGTGGAGGAATGGGCGAGGCGTAAGATGGTGGTGGTGCATGAATGGGGAGGAAAAGCAGGAGTAGAAGTGTCGGACGCGAAGACAGTGGCCATGGTGCTGAAGGGGGGGCTAAAGATGCGAAACAGGAGGATACATGTTAGGACTGGGCAGGGAGGAGAAGAAGTAGACAGAATGGTGAAGTTTGTGGATGAGGTGAAATACTTGGGGGTGAAAATGGGAGTGGGAATGGACTTTAAAGTGCATGTGAGGGGATTGAGGGAGAAGGTGATAGGAACTATGGGTAAGCTGAGGAGAGTAACGAGGAAGGAATGGGGGTTGAGGAAAAGGGTATTAAAGATAATGGTGAAGGGTTTGGTAGAGCCGGCAGTTATGTATGGTGTGAGTGCATGGGAAGAAGTGTTGGAATGGAAGGGAATCAGGGAGGAGCTCATTCGTTGCCAGAGGAAGGTCCTGTACGCCTGTACTCGGGCTTGCAGGACGGTCTCCACGGAGGCCATGCAGGTCCTATTTGGATCGCCTCCGTGGGACTTGGAGTGTAGGAAGAGGATAACGATGTACAAGGTGAGGAAAGGATTACAGTTGGGAGAAGGGGATCTGGCAACGAGTGAGCAGGTGGAAGGACTCGGGATGGAAGAGGTTAGAAAACTCGTGGAAGGAAAGGTGATGGAAAGATGGCAGGAGAGATGGGACAGAAGTGTAAAGGGGCGTGTATTGTATGAATGGATCAGGGATGTGTCGTTCTCGGTCGGGGCGAAAGGATTCGACCCGAGTCTGAGGGCGACTTATATCCTGACTGGTCACGGGAGCCTCAGCGGGTTCCTTTATGAAAGGAATCTCGTTGGGTCCCCCGCGTGTGTGTGTGGGAATGAAAATGAGGACTGGGTGCATGTACTGTGTGAGTGTGATTTGTATGTAGGGTTTAGAGATTTGGAGGGGATGAATGTAGTGTGGAGAGAGGGAAGATGGGATGTGAGTGGGGTGCTGAAGAAGAAGGAGTGCTATGAAAAGATGTGTCAGTTTGCGGAGAAGGCGTTTAGGATGAGGAAAAGCGTAATGGAAAGAATGAGAAGGGAAGAGGAAGGATGAATGTGGACGGGTAGAGAAAGGTAAGGGGTGGGAGGGAAAGGGGTGGGGAAACTAAAATCGCAGGGGGATCGGTGGACGCCGACTTCGCGCAAGCGGGGAAGGTTTCTACTGATCTTCGGGTTTGGCGAACCCGCGAACCCGAGCTGGCTGACCGGTGCCGAGGGCGGCAAGGCCCTCTACCGGGACTCGTACCTGAGTATAAACGGTACCACGGGAGACCGGGGGCCCGCGGGGGAGTTTTTCTCCTCCGTCCCGGTCGCTGGGTTGGACTCGTGGTGGCAGTGGTTACGACCCCATATCGCGGGGTAGCAGTAGCGGGCAGGTGAAGGTCGCTTCGGGTGCGAAAGCACCATCGGCGATCGGAACCTGTTCGCGCTGCGACGTGTGAGTTGCGGTCTCAACTCGGGGAGCGGCCCGCTTAGCCGTTAGGGATTTAGATGGGTCCCGGCCCCCACCGAGGGTCCTTGGGGGACTTGCCCTCCCTCAAGGGAATCGGTAGAGTCGGGGAGTGAACGCGCACTCCTCGGCTCGCGCTGGCTGGGCGTATCCCAGCCCCGTTACGCACGTAGGCGTGCCGTGCGGGTGAAGGCGAAAGCCAGGTACCGCACGTAAAAATGACATCGACATCTGTCCCTATCTACCAATTAACACAAAAAAACGTTACCGGACCAGAGTCTCGGATGCTCAGGTCCCGGCGGCTGGTCAGGGTGAGAAAGCGGGCCCGCAGGCGTCGTCATTATGTGACTGCAGCTGCACATCGGTGGACCTCTCGGCTGGTGTGTGGTCAAATGCTACGAGGAGGATCGCCGAAGGCTCTGTCCTCGACCCGAGCTGTACTGCTAACCGGCCCCAGACATCGGACGGCGAACTTGAGCGTCCCCCAATTCGCGTCCCTGCGGCCTGTGGCCCGTCGGCTCGGGTCGACGGCATCCACCCACTTTGCCCGAAAATCGTCCGCATCCGACTCGTAGACATCTGCGCGCGAACTATAGGCAACCCGTCAGGAGAGAGCCCCACCTCCGGAACTTCTCCTCGAACAAAGACAGGAATTAGGGTCTTGCAGCTCAACATGGACAGAGACCAAACTGTCAGTGGTGAGCTGCGAGAAAGCGTAAACAGGCTCAAACCTGATGTAGTCCTACTTCAGGAGCCTTACAATAAATTAAACCGGGGGGAGTATTTCTTTACAGACATAGGCAGAACGATTAGGCTAGTAGCAACTAGAACAGAAAAACCATGGGCAGCAGTAGGCGTGGCAAACCCCAATTTCGCGATCCTCTACATAGAACAGCTTAGTAATACGCACTGCGCGTGCGCAGAGATTAAGACCCCTGGCTTCTCCTTCTTCGCTGTATCGGCATATTTCCAATACAGTGAACCAATCGAGAAGCACCTCAGCCACCTCGAAATGGTGCTCTTCACGCTGAGAGGGAAACGCGTCCTGCTTGGTATTGACACCAACGCAGAGTGGAACTCCTGGAGCCCACGTATCCCCGACATGTCCCGATTGCGATGGAAAAACGGAGAAAAATTGGCCGACTTCATTCGCCAACACAAACTCCACATTGCAAATAACAGGAATGATCTTCCCACATTCCAAAAGGGACCCAAAATTTCGTACATAGATGTAACCTTGTCCACTGGGCAGATGGCCTCGTCCATTCACCAATGGAGGTTACTAGATTCTGAATTCAAAAGTGCCCACAAAGCCGTCATATTCACGCTCGACTCTCCGGCTACCGAGGTCGGGCTCGCAGAAATGGGTCCAACACGTTTCAATACGCTCAAAGCGAATTGGGACCAGTTCGACACTGAACTGAAGAGCCTTCGACTCGCAAAGCTGGCGAACCTTGCGCTGACGAACCCGGAAGAAGTGGAGCACATGGCAAACACACTCACTCAGGTACTTACTGAAACCTGTGAGTTAACCATGCCAAGGAAAACTAGGTTTAGAAAGTCCAACCCATGGTGGACAAAAGACTTAAATAGGTTGAAGCGTGAGGCCTACCGAGCTAGGCGTGCGTGCCAGGGGCTGTTGAAAGCGAATCCTGCATGCCACCCACAAGCGCGCGGGAAGTACAGCGCCCTCTTGCGTAAGTACTCTCGCGCCGTGAGAAAGGCCAGGAATGAATGCTGGAGAAACTACGTCACATCGCACGGAAATTCGAATCCCTGGGGAACCGTATACAAGCTCCAGGCCGGAAAAATGACGAATGAGAGGGCGATTAGCGCACTCCGGTGTGACGACGGTTTCACGCTCGACATGGAGCAAACAGCCAGCAGGCTCCTCGCGGTGCACTTCCCGGCCGATAGAATAGAAGATGACACCCCTGAACAATCCAACATTCGAACCGAAGTGGAAACTCCACCTGACACAGATGATACTCAGGCCTTCGTGCCACGAGAAGTCATCAATTCGGTCAGAAGATTCAAAAATAACAAAACCCCAGGCACAGACCTAATAGAGGTCAGTGTCCTCAAACGAGCCGTGCATGTCATCTCCGGCGAATTCACTAGGCTCTTCAATGGTTGTCTTGAGCACGGCGTCTTCCCCAAAACCTGGAAGGTGGGACTCGTAAGAGCCATCCCGAAGGGCCAGGGCAAGGATGCAAAAGATCCAAAATCATACAGGATGATTACTCTTCTCTCTGTTCAAGGCAAACTCTTTGAAAAATTGCTATGCAACAGATTCATGCCCAAAATGCTAGCTGAAGGCAAAATCTCCGACCGTCAATTCGGCTTCTTACCGAATCGGTCATGCGAGGATGCCATCCTAGCACTCCGCGAGGCTGTGAAAACATCCCCTCACAAACTCGTCGCTGCCCTCAACTTCGATGTGACCGGCGCATTCGACAATATCTGGCGTCCGATAATGCTCAAAGGACTCAAAGATAAAGGATGCGCAAAGAACATCTACAGGGTCCTCCTTAGCTATTTTCAAGACAGGATCATTACCCTGTCATGGGGTAGTGGCCAAACCTCCGTACTGTCCGAAAAAGGATGCGCCCAAGGATCCGTTATCGGACCCTTCGGGTGGGTTATAGGATTCGACTTTCTTCTCCACTCCCTCGAGGAAGTCCTGGGATCGATGTTCGTCGCTTTTGCAGACGATCTATCGACCCTGCTATGCGCCCCGAGCAGAAAGGACCTAGAAACCCTCGGGAAATCCGTAGTTGACACAATCACCAAATGGTGCAAATTGGCCAAATTACAGATCAATGAACAGAAAACTGAGGGAATTTTCCTGAAGGCTCTGGACATTGACAAGGCCCCAAATAGTGCTCGGACGGAAGTTAGGAACGAACAATCAGCAGAAGAAAGTAGGCAGGTAGTTCGCGTAGAAAAGAATAAGTGGCCAAGTCGCGACCCATGCATCAGACTAGGATCAGGAAACATAAAATTTAAACAAAGCGTTAGATATCTTGGCGTTCACTTCGGAAAAGGTTTTAAAATCACCCCCCACTGCACATACCTCAAAAACAAGGTCTCCGACCTGTTTGAAAACTTGAGGAGATGCGGAGGAACCACTTGGGGCCTCAACTTCAAAACTCTCTCCATCATCTATAGAGGAGTCTTTACCCCCACTTTAGCATACGCGGCAGCTGCGTGGGCTGATCTCATTACTAATAAAAAAGAGCAAACAGATGTGCTCAACTCTGCACAGAGATCAGCCCTCGTCAGAATAACTAGGGCCTACAGCACAACCTCCCTAGATGCTGTAGGAGTTTTGGCAGGAGTCATGCCTTTTGACATTCTCTTAAAAAAGAGACTGGCCTGCCACCAAATAAAACTAGGAAAGAACGCCAGGATCGGGAAACTAGAAATTTTAGCTCCACTTAGTCTTAAATCGGAAAGGGAGGCCGCGGTCGCGAAAATTGAAGAGGAAGCTCTCACCATGTGGCAAAATAGATGGGACTCATCTAGCAATGGTAGAGACACGTACATCTTCTTCCAAGATGTACGCAAAAGACTAGCTAAAAACTGGATCGCCCCAGGCTACTACAGCTCGCAAATCCTCACTGGCCACGGCAACTTCCAGACATACCTGGAAGACTTTAAACTTGCCGCGCGAGGCACATGCGAATGTGGCGGAAGGGATTCAGTTTGGCACCACCTTCTCCGTTGCCCTGAATGGGCCACTCAGAGACAGAGCCTCTCTCACCTCATCGATAGATGTAGCAGGCAGAAGGCGGCACGAGCTCT
>NW_026706875.1:1420000-1422500 GCF_024137745.1 Phymastichus coffea | reverse complement strand
GCGGCCAGTCACTTGTCAATACAGCAAGTCCCTGGCCTGAAACGTCGTGCGCGGCGAGTCACTTGTGAATACAGCAAGTCCCAGGCCTGAAACGTCGTGCGCGGCGAGTCACTTGTGAATACAGCAAGTCCCTGGCCTGAAACGTCGTGCGCGGCGAGTCACTTGTCAATACAGCAAGTCCCTGGCCTGAAACGTCGTGCGCGGCGAGTCACTTGTGAATACAGCAAGTCCCTGGCCTGAAACGTCGTGCGCGGCGAGTCACTTGTAAATCCAGCAAGTCCCTGGCCTGAAACGTCGTGCGCGGCGAGTCACTTGTGAATACAGCAAGTGCCTGGCCTGAAACGTCGTGCGCGGCGAGTCACTTGTCAATACAGCAAGTCCCTGGCCTGAAACGTCGTGCGCGGCGAGTCACTTGTAAATCCAGCAAGTCCCTGGCCTGAAACGTCGTGCGCGGCGAGTCACTTGTAAATCCAGCAAGTCCCTGGCCTGAAACGTCGTGCGCGGCGAGTCACTTGTAAATCCAGCAAGTCCCTGTCCTGAAACGTCGTGCGCGGCGAGTCACTTGTGAATACAGCAAGTCCCTGGCCTGAAACGTCGTGCGCGGCGAGTCACTTGTCAATACAGCAAGTCCCTGGCCTGAAACGTCGTGCGCGGCGAGTCACTTGTGAATACAGCAAGTCCCAGGCCTGAAACGTCGTGCGCGGCGAGTCACTTGTGAATACAGCAAGTCCCTGGCCTGAAACGTCGTGCGCGGCGAGTCACTTGTGAATACAGCAAGTCCCTGGCCTGAAACGTCGTGCGCGGCGAGTCACTTGTAAATCCAGCAAGTCCCTGTCCTGAAACGTCGTGCGCGGCCAGTCACTTGTCAATACAGCAAGTCCCTGGCCTGAAACGTCGTGCGCGGCGAGTCACTTGTGAATACAGCAAGTCCCAGGCCTGAAACGTCGTGCGCGGCGAGTCACTTGTGAATACAGCAAGTCCCAGGCCTGAAACGTCGTGCGCGGCGAGTCACTTGTGAATACAGCAAGTCCCTGGCCTGAAACGTCGTGCGCGGCGAGTCACTTGTGAATCCAGCAAGTCCCTGGCCTGAAACGTCGTGCGCGGCGAGTCACTTGTAAATCCATCAAGTGCCTGGCCTGAAACGTCGTGCGCGGCGAGTCACTTGTCAATACAGCAAGTCCCTGGCCTGAAACGTCGTGCGCGGCGAGTCACTTGTCAATACAGCAAGTCCCTGGCCTGAAACGTCGTGCGCGGCGAGTCACTTGTCAATACAGCAAGTCCCTGGCCTGAAACGTCGTGCGCGGCGAGTCACTTGTGAATACAGCAAGTCCCAGGCCTGAAACGTCGTGCGCGGCGAGTCACTTGTCAATACAGCAAGTCCCTGGCCTGAAACGTCGTGCGCGGCGAGTCACTTGTGAATACAGCAAGTCCCTGGCCTGAAACGTCGTGCGCGGCGAGTCACTTGTAAATCCAGCAAGTCCCTGGCCTGAAACGTCGTGCGCGGCGAGTCACTTGTGAATACAGCAAGTGCCTGGCCTGAAACGTCGTGCGCGGCGAGTCACTTGTCAATACAGCAAGTCCCTGGCCTGAAACGTCGTGCGCGGCGAGTCACTTGTGAATACAGCAAGTCCCTGGCCTGAAACGTCGTGCGCGGCGAGTCACTTGTGAATACAGCAAGTGCCTGGCCTGAAACGTCGTGCGCGGCGAGTCACTTGTCAATACAGCAAGTCCCTGGCCTGAAACGTCGTGCGCGGCGAGTCACTTGTAAATCCAGCAAGTCCCTGGCCTGAAACGTCGTGCGCGGCGAGTCACTTGTAAATCCAGCAAGTCCCTGGCCTGAAACGTCGTGTGCGGCGAGTCACTTGTAAATCCAGCAAGTCCCTGTCCTGAAACGTCGTGCGCGGCGAGTCACTTGTGAATACAGCAAGTCCCTGGCCTGAAACGTCGTGCGCGGCGAGTCACTTGTCAATACAGCAAGTCCCTGGCCTGAAACGTCGTGCGCGGCGAGTCACTTGTGAATACAGCAAGTCCCAGGCCTGAAACGTCGTGCGCGGCGAGTCACTTGTGAATACAGCAAGTCCCTGGCCTGAAACGTCGTGCGCGGCGAGTCACTTGTGAATACAGCAAGTCCCTGGCCTGAAACGTCGTGCGCGGCGAGTCACTTGTAAATCCAGCAAGTCCCTGTCCTGAAACGTCGTGCGCGGCCAGTCACTTGTCAATACAGCAAGTCCCTGGCCTGAAACGTCGTGCGCGGCGAGTCACTTGTGAATACAGCAAGTCCCAGGCCTGAAACGTCGTGCGCGGCGAGTCACTTGTGAATACAGCAAGTCCCTGGCCTGAAACGTCGTGCGCGGCGAGTCACTTGTGAATACAGCAAGTGCCTGGCCTGAAACGTCGTGCGCGGCGAGTCACTTGTCAATACAGCAAGTCCCTGGCCTGAAACGTCGTGCCCGGCGATTTCCTCGTCAATGATGTTCGAAGAAGCTTCGGAGGATCCGCC
>NW_026706875.1:1410000-1412500 GCF_024137745.1 Phymastichus coffea | reverse complement strand
GCCATGGTTGGTCCGTCCACCATCCATCAAGGTGTAGAGGGCCTCCCCAGGAGGTGGAAGACCTGCCCTTTAAATGCTCCGAGTGCGACTACTCGACCAAAACACAAAGTGGTCTGTCGCAACACAAGAATCACCAGCACCCTGACGTTCGCAATGCCGAACGTGCATCTGCAGCAGATGCTCCTCATAAACCAAAAGGGGCGCCCTCCTCCTTATGGTCAAATCGAGAAATCCGAAAACTATATAGGCTCGAGAAAGAGTGTAAGGGCATGCGGAGCATAAACAAAGAAATCGAGACAAGGATGAAGTACATTAAGACCAATAAACAAATTGGCGAGAGGCGTAGGAACCTATCAACAGCGGTCGCACGCCTCAAGGAGACGGGCGCTTGGTACGATCGAGACGATAGCGAAACTGAGTGGGAAGACTCCTCCACTGAAGACTCCGCTGAGGAGGAGATCGAAAGTACCGGCAGGGAAATACCGATAGAACCCGCTCCATTGGTTCCACTTGGCCCTTTGCAAGAGCAAAGGGAGGAACTCGACGATTCAGCTACGTACGAACGTCAAATATATACTGACGTGCCTGTGCTGAATGTCACAGAGGAAGTTGATATCCTCCCCGAATTCAGCGGGCCTTCCATCGACGACATTGGTGGTATCGACACGAGCGGCGACTCCTCCGTCGCAGAGGATTTCGTCGATGCGTTGGATACATCAACCTATGTGGAAGAGCCCGAAGCGATCGAGCCATGGATCGCGAATCTTCGCAACGCGATTCTGTCAATCAATGACGAATATGAAGAGTGGGCGTCATGCCTCTCGAAATGTAAAGAACTGGCAAATGATCATTTCATAACCTGTGATCAAATTGACAGTCTTTACGACGAAATCGTGTCCAAAATTCTTTCGTCAGAAAGCGAAGATGGAAATGAAAACCGTCGTATTAATCCTAAAAGAGGCAAAACGAACCATAGAAGGAATCATGGTCGTAAAAGGGCGAATAGAGGTAGGCAACCGAACCGTAGTGAGCGACGGAGGTATGCCTTCGCCCGGTGTCAGGACCTATTTGACAACGACCCCAAGAAATTGGCGGATATCGTTGCCAACAATGACTTTTCGTTGCTCGAACAGGAGAAACTTCCTTGTTCAAACGCAGTCCGCGGACTATATGAGAAACTCTGGGACGTCACGGGACCGGAGAACGTGGAGGCATGCTATCCAGAGGATAGAACCGACGCTATACCTCTTGAGAGAATATTCATGCCTATCTCTGAGCTAGAAGTAAATAAGAAACTCGAGCGGATGAGCAACTCAAGCGCCGCTGGCCCTGACAAACTAACAAAAGGTGATCTAAAAAGACCCGGTACTACGCTTGTTCTGTCAAAGCTATTTAATTTATTGCTACTCCGTCAGCACTATCCAAAAGCTTGGTCTCGTAACAGAACAACACTCATCCCAAAAACAGGGAAAGACCTGACTGATGTCAGGAATTGGAGACCGTTAACTATCAGCTCCATAAATAGTAGACTATTCTCTTCGATGCTCGATCGCAGAATAAGGGCGGTTATACGCCAGACGGATCGACAGCGTGGCTTCATCGAGGAGAATGGCTGCTATGCGAACGTAAACGTGCTTGGAGCGGCCATTAAGGAAGCCAAAAGAGTAGGCGCAACTTTTGGAATCGACGATGTGGCCAAGGCATTCGATACGGTACCCCACGCAGCTATCATACCTGCACTAGTGAGGAAAGGAATACATCCGATGGCGGCAAAATTCATTCGAGGGATGTATAACGATTGTTTCACCGTGATTAAAACGGACGGGGATCCGGTTGAAATTAAGCTTAGAAGAGGGGTCAAACAAGGAGACCCGATCTCGCCGCTTCTCTTTTGTCTATCAATTGAGCCGTTGATAGACGAGTTACAAACAAAGTCCGAGGGAATAGAAATTGGCGGTAAGAAAATTGCAGCGGCGGCCTTTGCGGATGACATTGCAACTATTGCAAGAAATCCAGAAGAAGCCAAAGGGCAACTTAGTACAATAGTAAATTATTTTAAACAGCTTGGAATGGAACTAGCATTGAACAAATGTGTAACATTCCAGATTAAACCGCTGCCAAACAAAACATATACCGTCAAAGATCCCGACATTTGCATAGACGGTATACAAATACCCTCGGCAAAAGCTGATCAAGTGATAAAGTATCTTGGCACAAACATATCAGCATGGCGGGGTTTAGTGCAAGGCTTCGAACACGAAGCCTTTGAGGAGATAATCCTTCGAACGAGGAAACTACCACTAAAGCCAATGCAGAAGATAGAATTGCTCAACATTTATCTTCTACCGAAATTCGTCTACGGACTAGTTATGTGCCCGCCTTCATTAGGCGCTCTGCGCGAGATTGACTCGACAATAAGGCGCGAGTATAAGAAGATACTGCACATAAGCGAAAAAACCGGGACCTCTTTTATGTACGTGCCAAGGAAATTCGGTGGACT
>NW_026706875.1:1402500-1405000 GCF_024137745.1 Phymastichus coffea | reverse complement strand
GGAAACGGCGACCGTACGCCGACAACGTGGCGCTACGGCGAACACCGGCGCACAGCTGGGTTCGCCGCTCCGGACTGAGCTCCGTCGACGCAGCGTCCGGCGCTCGTTTAGCACGAACTGTGGAAATATCAAAGCGTTAGTGACCCTCCATAAAGCGGACTCGATTGCCTATAACAGATGGAAAATAGTTGGTGGTAATGCTCATTATGTGAGAAGTAGGCTAATGCCACGAGCTCGCACCGCTGCTGTGGGTACACTCGCTCGGGAGCAGGCCGATATCTAGTCGGCTGGAACGAGCAAACAGGATTGTTAGAAGGGATGGAGGGGGGACTCCTTGACCACAACAGCAAATGCAATGCGCCTGCACTTAACACTCTTCTGTTCATGAGGGGCAATGCGCGTGAATTCCGTACAACTGGCAAGTCCCTGGCCTGAAACGTCGTGCGCGGCGAGTCACTTGTAAATCCATCAAGTGCCTGGCCTGAAACGTCGTGTGCGGCGAGTCACTTGTAAATCCAGCAAGTCCCTGTCCTGAAACGTCGTGCGCGGCGAGTCACTTGTAAATCCAGCAAGTCCCTGGCCTGAAACGTCGTGCGCGGCGAGTCACTTGTCAATACAGCAAGTCCCTGGCCTGAAACGTCGTGCGCGGCGAGTCACTTGTGAATACAGCAAGTGCCTGGCCTGAAACGTCGTGCGCGGCGAGTCACTTGTCAATACAGCAAGTCCCTGGCCTGAAACGTCGTGCGCGGCGAGTCACTTGTAAATCCAGCAAGTCCCTGGCCTGAAACGTCGTGCGCGGCGAGTCACTTGTAAATCCAGCAAGTCCCTGTCCTGAAACGTCGTGCGCGGCCAGTCACTTGTCAATACAGCAAGTCCCTGGCCTGAAACGTCGTGCGCGGCGAGTCACTTGTGAATACAGCAAGTCCCAGGCCTGAAACGTCGTGCGCGGCGAGTCACTTGTGAATACAGCAAGTCCCTGGCCTGAAACGTCGTGCGCGGCGAGTCACTTGTCAATACAGCAAGTCCCTGGCCTGAAACGTCGTGCGCGGCGAGTCACTTGTGAATACAGCAAGTCCCTGGCCTGAAACGTCGTGCGCGGCGAGTCACTTGTAAATCCAGCAAGTCCCTGGCCTGAAACGTCGTGCGCGGCGAGTCACTTGTGAATACAGCAAGTGCCTGGCCTGAAACGTCGTGCGCGGCGAGTCACTTGTCAATACAGCAAGTCCCTGGCCTGAAACGTCGTGCGCGGCGAGTCACTTGTAAATCCAGCAAGTCCCTGGCCTGAAACGTCGTGCGCGGCGAGTCACTTGTAAATCCAGCAAGTCCCTGGCCTGAAACGTCGTGTGCGGCGAGTCACTTGTAAATCCAGCAAGTCCCTGTCCTGAAACGTCGTGCGCGGCGAGTCACTTGTGAATACAGCAAGTCCCTGGCCTGAAACGTCGTGCGCGGCGAGTCACTTGTCAATACAGCAAGTCCCTGGCCTGAAACGTCGTGCGCGGCGAGTCACTTGTGAATACAGCAAGTCCCAGGCCTGAAACGTCGTGCGCGGCGAGTCACTTGTGAATACAGCAAGTCCCTGGCCTGAAACGTCGTGCGCGGCGAGTCACTTGTGAATACAGCAAGTCCCTGGCCTGAAACGTCGTGCGCGGCGAGTCACTTGTAAATCCAGCAAGTCCCTGTCCTGAAACGTCGTGCGCGGCCAGTCACTTGTCAATACAGCAAGTCCCTGGCCTGAAACGTCGTGCGCGGCGAGTCACTTGTGAATACAGCAAGTCCCAGGCCTGAAACGTCGTGCGCGGCGAGTCACTTGTGAATACAGCAAGTCCCAGGCCTGAAACGTCGTGCGCGGCGAGTCACTTGTGAATACAGCAAGTCCCTGGCCTGAAACGTCGTGCGCGGCGAGTCACTTGTGAATCCAGCAAGTCCCTGGCCTGAAACGTCGTGCGCGGCGAGTCACTTGTAAATCCATCAAGTGCCTGGCCTGAAACGTCGTGCGCGGCGAGTCACTTGTCAATACAGCAAGTCCCTGGCCTGAAACGTCGTGCGCGGCGAGTCACTTGTCAATACAGCAAGTCCCTGGCCTGAAACGTCGTGCGCGGCGAGTCACTTGTCAATACAGCAAGTCCCTGGCCTGAAACGTCGTGCGCGGCGAGTCACTTGTGAATACAGCAAGTCCCAGGCCTGAAACGTCGTGCGCGGCGAGTCACTTGTCAATACAGCAAGTCCCTGGCCTGAAACGTCGTGCGCGGCGAGTCACTTGTGAATACAGCAAGTCCCTGGCCTGAAACGTCGTGCGCGGCGAGTCACTTGTAAATCCAGCAAGTCCCTGGCCTGAAACGTCGTGCGCGGCGAGTCACTTGTGAATACAGCAAGTGCCTGGCCTGAAACGTCGTGCGCGGCGAGTCACTTGTCAATACAGCAAGTCCCTGGCCTGAAACGTCGTGCGCGGCGAGTCACTTGTGAATACAGCAAGTCCCTGGCCTGAAACGTCGTGCGCGGC
>NW_026706875.1:1390000-1395000 GCF_024137745.1 Phymastichus coffea | reverse complement strand
CGCTATTTAAGCTTCAAGGTGGACCCGTCAAACAACTTGGGTCCACGGAACAGTTTAGATACCTAGGCATTAACATCTCGCCATTAGGTATCAAAAAGCCGGGTGGATATTTAGAGAGAGAGCTAAATAACATCACTCGAGCTCCTCTCAAGCCTCAACAGCGACTTAAGATCCTTCGCTGCTTTCTTATTCCTCGCCTGTATCATGGTCTAGTGCTTTCGCGGACCACTGCGAGGGTCTTGAGGGCACTGGATAGACAGGTGAGGATTGCAGTTCGGAAGTGGCTGCGTTTGCCCAAAGATACTCCGTTGGGGTACTTCCACGCCAAATGCAGGGATGGTGGATTGGGAGTCCCGGCTTTCATAACATCTGTGCCGGGACAAATACATGCTAGATTATTGGCAATGGCCCATTCCACATCACCTGCGGTGCGGGACGCCACTCAACACCTATATAACGTTAAGCTGGTCCGATGGGCTGAGGGGCTGCTCACATATAATGGGCAGTCACTTACGGGTCCAGAAGATCGGCGACGTTATTGGGCGTCCCGGCTCCATCAATCCAACGATGGAAGCGAGTTGCGTGAGGCTGCTAAAGTCACCGCTAGCAGCTTTTGGGTAGATGCAGGTAGTGCGAGAGTCCCTGGTCGGGATTATATCCAGTACCACAGGACACGAATTAACGCTCTACCCTCCAGAATAAGAACATCTAGAGGGCGCCGTGACGGAGGTGTTCCTGTGCTTTGTCGTGCCGGATGTCACGTGGCGGAGACTACGGCGCACATTGTACAGGGCTGTCACCGAACTCATGGTGGCCGAATTCTGAGGCATGATGCCATTTGTCGCATAGCTGCGACAGGGCTCAGGCAAAAGGGGTGGCGCGTGTTCGAAAATCCGCACTACTGTCTTCCATCAGGGTTACAGAAACCTGATGTCGTTGCAGTAAAGGATGGGAGCGTCAAAGTCATCGATGCACAGGTAGTTAGTGGAGCAGCATCACTTGACGACGCACATAACACCAAGTGCAGAAAATATGATACTCTTCCGCTTAAACATCATATAGCAAATGAGTTGGGGGTTGTGGTCGAGAATATCTCGGTCACATCCATTACCCTCTCATGGAAGGGTATCTGGTCGTTGAGGTCTGCTAATGACCTGACCTCCTTGGGACTTCAAAAACTCTTACCAGGCATAACAACAAGAGCTTTGCAGGGTTCGCACACGAATTGGACACGGTGGAACGGGATGACTGGTGTTTATCCCAGTAATCCTGTTCCACGAGAAGGGATAGGATAGGGCGGTTACGGTCAACACGCTACAGCGTTTGGGTAACCCAGGCCCCACCATCTTAAGTCGGCACTGGGAAATAAAGCCGCGGCCTGCACAACCAACATCATCAGTGCAGGTGACAGATGGAGTTTTAGTGGGTATTCCTCTATGAGGTGAGTCCCACATACCAGCACCAACATCTGCTGAGATGCATAAATGCATTTCTCCATCTATAAAAAAAAAAAAAAAAAAAAAAAAAAAAATAGCCAAATGCCTCGTCATCTAATTAGTGACGCGCATGAATGGATTAACGAGATTCCCACTGTCCCTATCTACCAATTAACACAAAAAAACGTTACCGGACCAGAGTCTCGGATGCTCAGGTCCCGGCGGCTGGTCAGGGTGAGAAAGCGGGCCCGCAGGCGTCGTCATTATGTGACTGCAGCTGCACATCGGTGGACCTCTCGGCTGGTGTGTGGTCAAATGCTACGAGGAGGATCGCCGAAGGCTCTGTCCTCGACCCGAGCTGTACTGCTAACCGGCCCCAGACATCGGACGGCGAACTTGAGCGTCCCCCAATTCGCGTCCCTGCGGCCTGTGGCCCGTCGGCTCGGGTCGACGGCATCCACCCACTTTGCCCGAAAATCGTCCGCATCCGACTCGTAGACATCTGCGCGCGAACTATAGGCAACCCGTCAGGAGAGAGCCCCACCTCCGGAACTTCTCCTCGAACAAAGACAGGAATTAGGGTCTTGCAGCTCAACATGGACAGAGACCAAACTGTCAGTGGTGAGCTGCGAGAAAGCGTAAACAGGCTCAAACCTGATGTAGTCCTACTTCAGGAGCCTTACAATAAATTAAACCGGGGGGAGTATTTCTTTACAGACATAGGCAGAACGATTAGGCTAGTAGCAACTAGAACAGAAAAACCATGGGCAGCAGTAGGCGTGGCAAACCCCAATTTCGCGATCCTCTACATAGAACAGCTTAGTAATACGCACTGCGCGTGCGCAGAGATTAAGACCCCTGGCTTCTCCTTCTTCGCTGTATCGGCATATTTCCAATACAGTGAACCAATCGAGAAGCACCTCAGCCACCTCGAAATGGTGCTCTTCACGCTGAGAGGGAAACGCGTCCTGCTTGGTATTGACACCAACGCAGAGTGGAACTCCTGGAGCCCACGTATCCCCGACATGTCCCGATTGCGATGGAAAAACGGAGAAAAATTGGCCGACTTCATTCGCCAACACAAACTCCACATTGCAAATAACAGGAATGATCTTCCCACATTCCAAAAGGGACCCAAAATTTCGTACATAGATGTAACCTTGTCCACTGGGCAGATGGCCTCGTCCATTCACCAATGGAGGTTACTAGATTCTGAATTCAAAAGTGCCCACAAAGCCGTCATATTCACGCTCGACTCTCCGGCTACCGAGGTCGGGCTCGCAGAAATGGGTCCAACACGTTTCAATACGCTCAAAGCGAATTGGGACCAGTTCGACACTGAACTGAAGAGCCTTCGACTCGCAAAGCTGGCGAACCTTGCGCTGACGAACCCGGAAGAAGTGGAGCACATGGCAAACACACTCACTCAGGTACTTACTGAAACCTGTGAGTTAACCATGCCAAGGAAAACTAGGTTTAGAAAGTCCAACCCATGGTGGACAAAAGACTTAAATAGGTTGAAGCGTGAGGCCTACCGAGCTAGGCGTGCGTGCCAGGGGCTGTTGAAAGCGAATCCTGCATGCCACCCACAAGCGCGCGGGAAGTACAGCGCCCTCTTGCGTAAGTACTCTCGCGCCGTGAGAAAGGCCAGGAATGAATGCTGGAGAAACTACGTCACATCGCACGGAAATTCGAATCCCTGGGGAACCGTATACAAGCTCCAGGCCGGAAAAATGACGAATGAGAGGGCGATTAGCGCACTCCGGTGTGACGACGGTTTCACGCTCGACATGGAGCAAACAGCCAGCAGGCTCCTCGCGGTGCACTTCCCGGCCGATAGAATAGAAGATGACACCCCTGAACAATCCAACATTCGAACCGAAGTGGAAACTCCACCTGACACAGATGATACTCAGGCCTTCGTGCCACGAGAAGTCATCAATTCGGTCAGAAGATTCAAAAATAACAAAACCCCAGGCACAGACCTAATAGAGGTCAGTGTCCTCAAACGAGCCGTGCATGTCATCTCCGGCGAATTCACTAGGCTCTTCAATGGTTGTCTTGAGCACGGCGTCTTCCCCAAAACCTGGAAGGTGGGACTCGTAAGAGCCATCCCGAAGGGCCAGGGCAAGGATGCAAAAGATCCAAAATCATACAGGATGATTACTCTTCTCTCTGTTCAAGGCAAACTCTTTGAAAAATTGCTATGCAACAGATTCATGCCCAAAATGCTAGCTGAAGGCAAAATCTCCGACCGTCAATTCGGCTTCTTACCGAATCGGTCATGCGAGGATGCCATCCTAGCACTCCGCGAGGCTGTGAAAACATCCCCTCACAAACTCGTCGCTGCCCTCAACTTCGATGTGACCGGCGCATTCGACAATATCTGGCGTCCGATAATGCTCAAAGGACTCAAAGATAAAGGATGCGCAAAGAACATCTACAGGGTCCTCCTTAGCTATTTTCAAGACAGGATCATTACCCTGTCATGGGGTAGTGGCCAAAACTCCGTACTGTCCGAAAAAGGATGCGCCCAAGGATCCGTTATCGGACCCTTCGGGTGGGTTATAGGATTCGACTTTCTTCTCCACTCCCTCGAGGAAGTCCTGGGATCGATGTTCGTCGCTTTTGCAGACGATCTATCGACCCTGCTATGCGCCCCGAGCAGAAAGGACCTAGAAACCCTCGGGAAATCCGTAGTTGACACAATCACCAAATGGTGCAAATTGGCCAAATTACAGATCAATGAACAGAAAACTGAGGGAATTTTCCTGAAGGCTCTGGACATTGACAAGGCCCCAAATAGTGCTCGGACGGAAGTTAGGAACGAACAATCAGCAGAAGAAAGTAGGCAGGTAGTTCGCGTAGAAAAGAATAAGTGGCCAAGTCGCGACCCATGCATCAGACTAGGATCAGGAAACATAAAATTTAAACAAAGCGTTAGATATCTTGGCGTTCACTTCGGAAAAGGTTTTAAAATCACCCCCCACTGCACATACCTCAAAAACAAGGTCTCCGACCTGTTTGAAAACTTGAGGAGATGCGGAGGAACCACTTGGGGCCTCAACTTCAAAACTCTCTCCATCATCTATAGAGGAGTCTTTACCCCCACTTTAGCATACGCGGCAGCTGCGTGGGCTGATCTCATTACTAATAAAAAAGAGCAAACAGATGTGCTCAACTCTGCACAGAGATCAGCCCTCGTCAGAATAACTAGGGCCTACAGCACAACCTCCCTAGATGCTGTAGGAGTTTTGGCAGGAGTCATGCCTTTTGACATTCTCTTAAAAAAGAGACTGGCCTGCCACCAAATAAAACTAGGAAAGAACGCCAGGATCGGGAAACTAGAAATTTTAGCTCCACTTAGTCTTAAATCGGAAAGGGAGGCCGCGGTCGCGAAAATTGAAGAGGAAGCTCTCACCATGTGGCAAAATAGATGGGACTCATCTAGCAATGGTAGAGACACGTACATCTTCTTCCAAGATGTACGCAAAAGACTAGCTAAAAACTGGATCGCCCCAGGCTACTACAGCTCGCAAATCCTCACTGGCCACGGCAACTTCC
>NW_026706875.1:1367500-1377500 GCF_024137745.1 Phymastichus coffea | reverse complement strand
GGTTGCCTTCCCTATACTTCATTGGAAGCAGGCACGAGTCAAAATACCTATTCTCGTGAGTCAAGTGACTCACCGCCGGTAGCCCCACTGGGGTCTCGGACTACCGGCCCTGCTTCGGCAACTGACCGTGACCGTCCGGTCTTGCCCCCAAGTGATGGCAACAACAACAGCCGTCACAAGTGTCCAATTTGTGCGAGAGAGTTTGTCACTAAGATCGGCCTTGGAGTCCATTTAAGGAGAGCTCATCCTGAGAATGCTAATGAGAGAGTGCAGTTGGCAGATCGAAAGGTGAGATGGAGAGACGAGGAGGTTGAACTGGTCGCCATGGAGGAGGCTAAGACCATTCACGAGGGCAGTGTCCGATTTATACGGCAGTACCTATTATCTACGCCCCTTTTGAAGTCGCTTGGGTGTGATCTTGAGCGACTGAAGGGTCTCCGAAAGAAGGAGACGTATAAAGCCCTCGTAATGCAAAAACTAACAGCTTTACAAAGCCCCTCCCCAGGTCCCTCCTCAGATGTAGTTGGACCGAACATCAGCCCAACCACCCATCAAGTGTCAAGGGATAGCGATGACCATCTAACGCTTCCCTTGTCACAGGAGGAGGGCAATGATAATAACATCTATATCGATGCAATCAGGCATTCGATCGGGCTGGCTCGAGAGATTACATCTCATCGAGCTTCTGACCTGATCGAGATTGCAGAGGCCCTCCTGGATGGCAATCAAACTACATCTGATGATTGTCATCAATGGGTGATGAAGGTCTTTCCTCCACCCAAGACAGAATATCGTGTCCCTAGAGTACCTAGGGACACGCCGACTGCACATATCTCAAACTGGCGTAAGAGGCGGCGGGAATATGCTGCCATGCAGAGTTTGTGGACCAAGGACATGTCACGAGCGGCTAAGTTAGTCCTGGATGGCGAGGTGCGCGCCATTCAGCCCTCTATGGAGCAATTTATTGAGTTTTGGGAACCAATTCTCAATGCTCCATCCCAACATCTGGAAGAGGGAATAGCCGTTCGTGAGGACCCGACTTTGCAATGGCTTGCAGATCCAATTTGTCCCAATAACATCAGGGACAGTGAGATACCGCTCGCCTCGGCTGCTGGTTTAGACGGCATTTCCAGCCGACAGTGGAGGAGTGTGCCAATGCGTTTGAGGGCACTGTTCTACAACATCGTCCTGGCTGTTGGAGAATTTCCATCTCAACTTCTACTCAGCAGGACGGTGTTTGTCCCCAAGAAGGATGGGAGTTCACTTCCATCAGAATTCCGTCCCATAAGTGTGGCCTCTGTTGTCGTTCGTCAGCTACATAAGATCATAGCGATGAGGTTGGTTAAAGCCAATATCATCGACGAGCGGCAGAGAGGTTTACATGATGGCTGCGCTGAGAACACAATGGTTCTTGACACGGCATTGCACGTAGCGAAGACATCACTTCGTGAAATGCATGCTGTGTCGTTGGATGTCGCAAAGGCATTCGACAGTGTCAGCCATTATGCCATTACATCGGCATTGAGGGGACAAGGCATACCATCTAGCCTTGTCCGGTATATTGACAACATGTACCGGAAATGTGGAACGGTGCTCCAAGTGGCCGGACAATGTTCGCAACCTGTTGTGGTAAACCGGGGTGTAAGACAGGGTGATCCCATGTCAAGCATCCTGTTTGCCATGGTTGTGGACAGAGTCATGAGATCACTACCCAACAACATCGGGTTTAGAGTCCATCAACATCGGACTAACGCTATGGCATACGCGGATGATATAGTATTATTCGCGTCCTCTAAGGCTGGGATGGAAACACTACTGAAGACTGCTGAGAAAGAGGCCCGCAAGTATGGCCTGCAATTCAATCCATCAAAAAGTCAGGCCATCTCCATCCAAATAGCGGGGAAAGCTAAGACTTATAAAGTAATAAGCACCCCGCTATTTAAGCTTCAAGGTGGACCCGTCAAACAACTTGGGTCCACGGAACAGTTTAGATACCTAGGCATTAACATCTCGCCATTAGGTATCAAAAAGCCGGGTGGATATTTAGAGAGAGAGCTAAATAACATCACTCGAGCTCCTCTCAAGCCTCAACAGCGACTTAAGATCCTTCGCTGCTTTCTTATTCCTCGCCTGTATCATGGTCTAGTGCTTTCGCGGACCACTGCGAGGGTCTTGAGGGCACTGGATAGACAGGTGAGGATTGCAGTTCGGAAGTGGCTGCGTTTGCCCAAAGATACTCCGTTGGGGTACTTCCACGCCAAATGCAGGGATGGTGGATTGGGAGTCCCGGCTTTCATAACATCTGTGCCGGGACAAATACATGCTAGATTATTAGCAATGGCCCATTCCACATCGCCTGCGGTGCGGGACGCCACTCAACACCTATATAACGTTAAGCTGGTCCGATGGGCTGAGGGGCTGCTCACATATAATGGGCAGTCACTTACGGGTCCAGAAGATCGGCGGCGTTATTGGGCGTCCTGGCTCCATCAATCCAACGATGGAAGCGAGTTGCGTGAGGCTGCTAAAGTCACCGCTAGCAGCTTTTGGGTAGATGCAGGTAGTGCGAGAGTCCCTGGTCGGGATTATATCCAGTAACAGAGGACACGAATTAACGCTCTACCCTCCAGAATAAGAACATCTAGAGGGCGCCGTGACGGAGGTGTTCCTGTGCTTTGTCGTGCCGGATGTCACGTGGCGGAGACTACGGCGCACATTGTACAGGGCTGTCACCGAACTCATGGTGGCCGAATTCTGAGGCATGATGCCATTTGTCGCATAGCTGCGACAGGGCTCAGGCAAAAGGGGTGGCGCGTGTTCGAAAATCCGCACTACTGTCTTCCATCAGGGTTACAGAAACCTGATGTCGTTGCAGTAAAGGATGGGAGCGTCAAAGTCATCGATGCACAGGTGGTTAGTGGAGCAGCATCACTTGACGACGCACATAACACCAAGTGCAGAAAATATGATACTCTACCGCTTAAACACCATATAGCAAATGAGTTGGGGGTTGTGGTCGAGAATATCTCGGTCACATCCATTACCCTCTCATGGAAGGGTATCTGGTCGTTGAGGTCTGCTAATGACCTGACCTCCTTGGGACTCCAAAAACTCTTACCAGGCATAACAACAAGAGCTTTGCAGGGTTCGCACACGAATTGGACACGGTGGAACAGGATGACTGGTGTCTATCCCAGTAATCCTGTTCCACGAGAAGGGATAGGATAGGGCGGCTACGGTCAACACGCTACAGCGTTTGGGTAACCCAGGCCCCACCATCTTAAGTCGGCACTGGGAAATAAAGCCGCGGCCTGCACAACCAACATCATCAGTGCAGGTGACAGATGGAGTTTTAGTGGGTATTCCTCTATGAGGTGAGTCCCACATACCAGCACCAACATCTGCTGAGATGCGTAAATGCATTTCTCCATCTATAAAAAAAAAAAAAAAAAAAAAAAAATAGCCAAATGCCTCGTCATCTAATTAGTGACGCGCATGAATGGATTAACGAGATTCCCACTGTCCCTATCTACCGCTATCTACCGAGTGACGCGCATGAATGGATTAACGAGATTCCCACTGTCCCTATCTACCCCGGTTTCTAGTGCGGGTTAAATTCCAGAAATGGATATAAAGTGTCAAGTGCGCGACCAGTGACTTGTGTGAATGAAGGTAACGTGTAAAATTACTTAATTAAATATTTATTTAACAATCTAAACTCTACCCACTCGCGGATAATTTCCTAAGATTACTACATCATTTTTAAATTTAAACTAAATAGAAATTTAATTAAACTCCACGACATTTCATTCTAAAAATTATATAAATAATTATAAAGTGAAAATAAATTAACTAATTGCTTAAATAATTATCCAAAACTGTTACAACGGTCAAACAAATTGTAAAACAAATTATAAACAAACAAAGAAATAAATTCATTCATACAAACACACCAACATACAACAAACAAAGATACAAAAATAATAAAAGCTAAATAAACCTAAACGAAAACCTATAAACTTATAAACAAAATATAATTAAACAACAAATATGTTAAATAACAATAATACAAACATAACATACACCCAAATAATTTTATAAGATTAATACATAATTTAAAAATCATCTTGCACCAAAATAAATTTAAAATAAACCAAATAAATAATAAAAATGCAACTATAAAATAACAAATAAATAAATACCTTAATAAAAAGCACACACGAATAACTAGATTAACTTAAATATATTTTAACAATCAAATAAAAATAAAACTAAATAAAATAAAATAAAACAAAATAAAATAAAATAAAATAAAACAAAATCAAATAAAATAAAATAAAATAAAATAAAATAAAATAAATAATAAAATAAAATAAAACAAAATAAAACAAAATAAAATAAAATAAAATAAAAGAAAATAAAATAAAACAAAATAAAATAAAATAAAATAAAATAATTAAATAACCTCTATTAATTAATCAAATTAATTCAATCAATGCAGACCAAATTTAATTAAACCAAATTACAATAAAGTTAAAATAAATTAAATTAAATTAAAATTATATAGAAAAATACTAAACCAGAATAAATCGAACCCAATTAATAAGAACACATTAAACAAATTAAATCGAATTAAATTAAATAAATAAAACAAATGAATTCAAATTTAAGTTAAATAAATTAAATAAATTCAACTCGACTAAATTAGTGAAAATAAAAAATAAACATAAAACTATGAAATACTAAATTAAAATGCACCAAGTTCAAATAAATTAAAACTAAAATTAAAATTAAATCAAAACTAAAATTAAAACAAACTGACACTAAATTAATTAAATTAAACTAAATTAAATTAAATTAAACTAAATTACATTAAACTAAATTAAACACCAAATATAATAAAACAAAAAAATTAAACAAAAACTAAACTAAATTAATTTAAATAAACTTAAAACATTAAAATAAACATATCTAATTAAAACAAAGTAAAAATAAGCTAATAGCATACCACGTCAACAAACCGAGGTGTTGGACCGCGTCAAAATCCAACCGTGGAGCAAACCACGAAACTAAAACCGTGCAGCCGGTGCGCGTCATAAGCCGTCCGTGGAACACACCACGTTAACAAATCGAGGTGTTGGGCCGCGTTAAAATCCAACCGTGGAGCAAACCACGAAACTAAAACCGTGCAGCCGGTGCGCGTCATAAGCCGTCCGTGGAGTACACCACGTTAATAAATCGAGGTGTTGGGCCGCGTCAAAATCCAACCGTGGAGCAAACCACGAAACCAAAACCGTGCAGCCGGTGCGCGTCAGAAGCCGTCCGTGGAGTACACCACGTCAACAAACCGAGGTGTTGGACCGCGTCAAAATCCAACCGTGGAGCAAACCACGAAACTAAAACCGTGCAGCCGGTGCGCGTCATAAGCCGTCCGTGGAACACACCACGTTAACAAATCGAGGTGTTGGGCCGCGTTAAAATCCAACCGTGGAGCAAACCACGAAACTAAAACCGTGCAGCCGGTGCGCGTCATAAACCGTCCGTGGAGTACACCACGTTAATAAACCGAGGTGTTGGGCCGCGTCAAAATCCAACCGTGGAGCAAACCACGAAACTAAAACCGTGCAGCCGGTGCGCGTCAGAAGCCGTCCGTGGAGTACACCACGTTAATAAATCGAGGTGTTGGGCCGCGTCAAAATCCAACCGTGGAGCAAACCACGAAACTAAAACCGTGCAGCCGGTGCGCGTCATAAGCCGTCCGTGGAACACACCACGTTAATAAATCGAGGTGTTGGGCCGCGTCAAAATCCAACCGTGGAGCAAACCACGAAACTAAAACCGTGCAGCCGGTGCGCGTCATAAGCCGTCCGTGGAACACACCACGTTAATAAATCGAGGTGTTGGGCCGCGTCAAAATCCAACCGCGGAGCACCCGCGTAAACAAACAAACATCGTGGGACTTCGAGGGTGAGTACCAGTATCGGAATGATACTGGGAATAAGGGACGAGAGTGTCAGTACCAAGTAATGGCAAAAACCCATGAACAGGAAAGCATTCGCCCTCCTCCCTCTCCAAGCTGTGGACGAGGGTAAGTGAACTTTATGTGGAACTTTAAGCTCGACGAAAACTCCCCCCTCCCAGCCCCAATTTTTCTCCCTCCGCCGCACGAATTCTCGCTTTATTTCTAGGTAACCGGAGGCTGATCGCCAAATAGCAGACAGAATGAAATCGCCTTAGATAAGTAGGACTAGCATAATCCGAAACCACTTTCGCGACCATCTAGCGCCAACTCAGGAACTAGTCCTGAGTTAGGCCTGAGAGGCTAATCAAGCAAACCGCCTGAAGAACAGCCTTAGACAAGCAGATAGACTATAAGCCGCACAAACTCTTCGCGATCCTATAGCGCCAACTCAGGAACTAGTCCTGACCTTGGCCAAAGAGGCGATTCCTGCAAAGGCGGTCAGCACGCACTAATATAAAATTTCCCCTTGCAGAAAACTTCCTTTCTTTCTTACAGGTACACTAAAATATTTTATTTTCTTAAGCCCCATCTAGGTACCTGTACAGGAGACGGCTCCTGCTACAGAAAAGAGGGTATTCACCTAATAATTAAGATAGGGTGCTTTGCATGTCTTTCGCTCATTTTTAGAATGCCCACGGGAATAGCCCAACGGCAGAAAAGAGGCGAGCCCTTAAGACGCAGTCGCCAATATACCGGAAATCCAGGCTTAGTCTGGAACCGGGGGTTGAATCTCTTAGGAGATTCGACTGCGAGAAAGATACTCTATAAAACTTCCTCAGTGGAACTGGGTGACCCACTGGGGACAAGCTTAACCCACAAACAAAACTAACATGGCTAGCACAATTAACACAAAAAAACATTACCGGACCAGAGTCTCGGATGCTCAGGTCCCGGCGGCTGGTCAGGGTGAGAAAGCGGGCCCGCAGGCGTCGTCATTATGTGACTGCAGCTGCACATCGGTGGACCTCTCGGCTGGTGTGTGGTCAAATGCTACGAGGAGGATCGCCGAAGGCTCTGTCCTCGACCCGAGCTGTACTGCTAACCGGCCCCAGACATCGGACGGCGAACTTGAGCGTCCCCCAATTCGCGTCCCTGCGGCCTGTGGCCCGTCGGCTCGGGTCGACGGCATCCACCCACTTTGCCCGAAAGTCGTCCGCATCCGACTCGTAGACATCTGCGCGCGAACTATAGGCAACCCGTCAGGAGAGAGCCCCACCTCCGGAACTTCTCCTCGAACAAAGACAGGAATTAGGGTCTTGCAGCTCAACATGGACAGAGACCAAACTGTCAGTGGTGAGCTGCGAGAAAGCGTAAACAGGCTCAAACCTGATGTAGTCCTACTTCAGGAGCCTTACAATAAATTAAACCGGGGGGAGTATTTCTTTACAGACATAGGCAGAACGATTAGGCTAGTAGCAACTAGAACAGAAAAACCATGGGCAGCAGTAGGCGTGGCAAACCCCAATTTCGCGATCCTCTACATAGAACAGCTTAGTAATACGCACTGCGCGTGCGCAGAGATTAAGACCCCTGGCTTCTCCTTCTTCGCTGTATCGGCATATTTCCAATACAGTGAACCAATCGAGAAGCACCTCAGCCACCTCGAAATGGTGCTCTTCACGCTGAGAGGGAAACGCGTCCTGCTTGGTATTGACACCAACGCAGAGTGGAACTCCTGGAGCCCACGTATCCCCGACATGTCCCGATTGCGATGGAAAAACGGAGAAAAATTGGCCGACTTCATTCGCCAACACAAACTCCACATTGCAAATAACAGGAATGATCTTCCCACATTCCAAAAGGGACCCAAAATTTCGTACATAGATGTAACCTTGTCCACTGGGCAGATGGCCTCGTCCATTCACCAATGGAGGTTACTAGATTCTGAATTCAAAAGTGCCCACAAAGCCGTCATATTCACGCTCGACTCTCCGGCTACCGAGGTCGGGCTCGCAGAAATGGGTCCAACACGTTTCAATACGCTCAAAGCGAATTGGGACCAGTTCGACACTGAACTGAAGAGCCTTCGACTCGCAAAGCTGGCGAACCTTGCGCTGACGAACCCGGAAGAAGTGGAGCACATGGCAAACACACTCACTCAGGTACTTACTGAAACCTGTGAGTTAACCATGCCAAGGAAAACTAGGTTTAGAAAGTCCAACCCATGGTGGACAAAAGACTTAAATAGGTTGAAGCGTGAGGCCTACCGAGCTAGGCGTGCGTGCCAGGGGCTGTTGAAAGCGAATCCTGCATGCCACCCACAAGCGCGCGGGAAGTACAGCGCCCTCTTGCGTAAGTACTCTCGCGCCGTGAGAAAGGCCAGGAATGAATGCTGGAGAAACTACGTCACATCGCACGGAAATTCGAATCCCTGGGGAACCGTATACAAGCTCCAGGCCGGAAAAATGACGATTGAGAGGGCGATTAGCGCACTCCGGTGTGACGACGGTTTCACGCTCGACATGGAGCAAACAGCCAGCAGGCTCCTCGCGGTGCACTTCCCGGCCGATAGAATAGAAGATGACACCCCTGAACAATCCAACATTCGAACCGAAGTGGAAACTCCACCTGACACAGATGATACTCAGGCCTTCGTGCCACGAGAAGTCATCAATTCGGTCAGAAGATTCAAAAATAACAAAACCCCAGGCACAGACCTAATAGAGGTCAGTGTCCTCAAACGAGCCGTGCATGTCATCTCCGGCGAATTCACTAGGCTCTTCAATGGTTGTCTTGAGCACGGCGTCTTCCCCAAAACCTGGAAGGTGGGACTCGTAAGAGCCATCCCGAAGGGCCAGGGCAAGGATGCAAAAGATCCAAAATCATACAGGATGATTACTCTTCTCTCTGTTCAAGGCAAACTCTTTGAAAAATTGCTATGCAACAGATTCATGCCCAAAATGCTAGCTGAAGGCAAAATCTCCGACCGTCAATTCGGCTTCTTACCGAATCGGTCATGCGAGGATGCCATCCTAGCACTCCGCGAGGCTGTGAAAACATCCCCTCACAAACTCGTCGCTGCCCTCAACTTCGATGTGACCGGCGCATTCGACAATATCTGGCGTCCGATAATGCTCAAAGGACTCAAAGATAAAGGATGCGCAAAGAACATCTACAGGGTCCTCCTTAGCTATTTTCAAGACAGGATCATTACCCTGTCATGGGGTAGTGGCCAAACCTCCGTACTGTCCGAAAAAGGATGCGCCCAAGGATCCGTTATCGGACCCTTCGGGTGGGTTATAGGATTCGACTTTCTTCTCCACTCCCTCGAGGAAGTCCTGGGATCGATGTTCGTCGCTTTTGCAGACGATCTATCGACCCTGCTATGCGCCCCGAGCAGAAAGGACCTAGAAACCCTCGGGAAATCCGTAGTTGACACAATCACCAAATGGTGCAAATTGGCCAAATTACAGATCAATGAACAGAAAACTGAGGGAATTTTCCTGAAGGCTCTGGACATTGACAAGGCCCCAAATAGTGCTCGGACGGAAGTTAGGAACGAACAATCAGCAGAAGAAAGTAGGCAGGTAGTTCGCGTAGAAAAGAATAAGTGGCCAAGTCGCGACCCATGCATCAGACTAGGATCAGGAAACATAAAATTTAAACAAAGCGTTAGATATCTTGGCGTTCACTTCGGAAAAGGTTTTAAAATCACCCCCCACTGCACATACCTCAAAAACAAGGTCTCCGACCTGTTTGAAAACTTGAGGAGATGCGGAGGAACCACTTGGGGCCTCAACTTCAAAACTCTCTCCATCATCTATAGAGGAGTCTTTACCCCCACTTTAGCATACGCGGCAGCTGCGTGGGCTGATCTCATTACTAATAAAAAAGAGCAAACAGATGTGCTCAACTCTGCACAGAGATCAGCCCTCGTCAGAATAACTAGGGCCTACAGCACAACCTCCCTAGATGCTGTAGGAGTTTTGGCAGGAGTCATGCCTTTTGACATTCTCTTAAAAAAGAGACTGGCCTGCC
>NW_026706875.1:1345000-1352500 GCF_024137745.1 Phymastichus coffea | reverse complement strand
CATCAATGGGTGATGAAGGTCTTTCCTCCACCCCAGATAGAACATCGTGTCCCTAGAGTACCTAGGGACACGCCGACTGCACATATCTCAAACTGGCGTAAGAGGCGGCGGGAATATGCTGCCATGCAGAGTTTGTGGACCAAGGACATGTCACGAGCGGCTAAGTTAGTCCTGGATGGCGAGGTGCACGCCATTCAGCCCTCTATGGAGCAATTTATTGAGTTTTGGGAACCAATTCTCAATGCTCCATCCCAACATCTGGAAGAGGAAATAGTCGTTCGTGAGGACCCGACTTTGCAATGGCTTGCAGATCCGATTTGTCCCAACAACATCAGGGACAGTGAGATACCGCTCGCCTCGGCTGCTGGTTTAGACGGCATTTCTAGCCGACAGTGGAGGAGTGTGCCAATGCGTTTGAGGGCACTGTTCTACAACATCGTCCTGGCTGTTGGAGAATTTCCATCTCAACTTCTACTCAGCAGGACGGTGTTTGTCCCCAAGAAGGATGGGAGTTCACTTCCATCAGAATTCCGTCCCATAAGTGTGGCCTCTGTTGTCGTTCGTCAGCTACATAAGATCATAGCGATGAGGTTGGTTAAAGCCAATATCATCGACGAGCGACAGAGAGGTCTACATGATGGCTGCGCTGAGAACACAATGGTTCTTGACACGGTATTGCACGTAGCGAAGACATCACTTCGTGAAATGCATGCCGTGTCGTTGGATGTCGCAAAGGCATTTGACAGTGTCAGCCATTATGCCATTACATCGGCATTGAGGGGACAAGGCATACCATCTAGCCTTGTCCGGTATATTGACAACATGTACCGGAAATGTGGAACGGTGCTCCAAGTGGCCGGACAATGTTCGCAACCTATTGTGGTAAACCGGGGTGTAAGACAGGGAGATCCCATGTCAAGCATCCTGTTTGCCATGGTTGTGGACAGAGTCATGAGATCACTACCCAACAACATCGGGTTTAGAGTCCATCAACATCGGACTAACGCTATGGCATACGCGGATGATATAGTATTATTCGCGTCCTCTAAGGCTGGGATGGAAACACTACTGAAGACTGCTGAGAAAGAGGCCCACAAGTATGGCCTGCAATTCAATCCATCAAAAAGTCAGGCCATCTCCATCCAAATAGCGGGGAAAGCTAAGACTTATAAAGTCATAAGCACCCCGCTATTTAAGCTTCAAGGTGGACCCGTCAAACAACTTGGGTCCACGGAACAGTTTAGATACCTAGGCATTAACATCTCGCCATTAGGTATCAAAAAGCCGGGTGGATATTTAGAGAGAGAGCTAAATAACATCACTCGAGCTCCTCTCAAGCCTCAACAGCGACTTAAGATCCTTCGCTGCTTTCTTATTCCTCGCCTGTATCATGGTATGGTGCTTTCGCGGACCACTGCGAGGGTCTTGAGGGCACTAGATAGACAGGTGAGGATTGCAGTTCGGAAGTGGCTGCGTTTGCCCAAGGATACTCCATTAGGGTACTTCCACGCCAAATGCAGGGATGGTGGATTGGGAGTCCCGGCTTTCATAACATCTGTGCCGGGACAAATACATGCTAGATTATTGGCAATGGCCCATTCCACATCACCTGCGGTGCGGGACGCCACTCAACACCTATATAACGTTAAGCTGGTCCGATGGGCTGAGGGGCTGCTCACATATAATGGGCAGTCACTTACGGGTCCAGAAGATCGGCGACGTTATTGGGCGTCCCGGCTCCATCAATCCAACGATGGAAGCGAGTTGCGTGAGGCTGCTAAAGTCACCGCTAGCAGCTTTTGGGTAGATGCAGGTAGTGCGAGAGTCCCTGGTCGGGATTATATCCAGTACCACAGGACACGAATTAACGCTCTACCCTCCAGAATAAGAACATCTAGAGGGCGCCGTGACGGAGGTGTTCCTGTGCTTTGTCGTGCCGGATGTCACGTGGCGGAGACTACGGCGCACATTGTACAGGGCTGTCACCGAACTCATGGTGGCCGAATTCTGAGGCATGATGCCATTTGTCGCATAGCTGCGACAGGGCTCAGGCAAAAGGGGTGGCGCGTGTTCGAAAATCCGCACTACTGTCTTCCATCAGGGTTACAGAAACCTGATGTCGTTGCAGTAAAGGATGGGAGCGTCAAAGTCATCGATGCACAGGTAGTTAGTGGAGCAGCATCACTTGACGACGCACATAACACCAAGTGCAGAAAATATGATACTCTTCCGCTTAAACATCATATAGCAAATGAGTTGGGGGTTGTGGTCGAGAATATCTCGGTCACATCCATTACCCTCTCATGGAAGGGTATCTGGTCGTTGAGGTCTGCTAATGACCTGACCTCCTTGGGACTTCAAAAACTCTTACCAGGCATAACAACAAGAGCTTTGCAGGGTTCGCACACGAATTGGACACGGTGGAACGGGATGACTGGTGTTTATCCCAGTAATCCTGTTCCACGAGAAGGGATAGGATAGGGCGGTTACGGTCAACACGCTACAGCGTTTGGGTAACCCAGGCCCCACCATCTTAAGTCGGCACTGGGAAATAAAGCCGCGGCCTGCACAACCAACATCATCAGTGCAGGTGACAGATGGAGTTTTAGTGGGTATTCCTCTATGAGGTGAGTCCCACATACCAGCACCAACATCTGCTGAGATGCGTAAATGCATTTCTCCATCTATAAAAAAAAAAAAAAAAAAAAAAAAAAAAAAATAGCCAAATGCCTCGTCATCTAATTAGTGACGCGCATGAATGGATTAACGAGATTCCCACTGTCCCTATCTACCGATTAAAATAAACATATCTAATTAAAACAAAGTAAAAATAAGCTAATAGCATACCACGTCAACAAACCGAGGTGTTGGACCGCGTCAAAATCCAACCGTGGAGCAAACCACGAAACTAAAACCGTGCAGCTGGTGCGCGTCATAAGCCGTCCGTGGAACACACCACGTTAACAAATCGAGGTGTTGGGCCGCGTTAAAACCCAACCGTGGAGCAAACCACGAAACTAAAACCGTGCAGCCGGTGCGCGTCATAAGCCGTCCGTGGAGTACACCACGTTAATAAATCGAGGTGTTGGGCCGCGTCAAAATCCAACCGTGGAGCAAACCACGAAACCAAAACCGTGCAGCCGGTGCGCGTCAGAAGCCGTCCGTGGAGTACACCACGTCAACAAACCGAGGTGTTGGACCGCGTCAAAATCCAACCGTGGAGCAAACCACGAAACTAAAACCGTGCAGCCGGTGCGCGTCATAAGCCGTCCGTGGAACACACCACGTTAACAAATCGAGGTGTTGGGCCGCGTTAAAATCCAACCGTGGAGCAAACCACGAAACTAAAACCGTGCAGCCGGTGCGCGTCAGAAGCCGTCCGTGGAGTACACCACGTTAATAAATCGAGGTGTTGGGCCGCGTCAAAATCCAACCGTGGAGCAAACCACGAAACTAAAACCGTGCAGCCGGTGCGCGTCATAAGCCGTCCGTGGAACACACCACGTTAATAAATCGAGGTGTTGGGCCGCGTCAAAATCCAACCGTGGAGCAAACCACGAAACTAAAACCGTGCAGCCGGTGCGCGTCATAAGCCGTCCGTGGAACACACCACGTTAATAAATCGAGGTGTTGGGCCGCGTCAAAATCCAACCGCGGAGCACCCGCGTAAACAAACAAACATCGTGGGACTTCGAGGGTGAGTACCAGTATCGGAATGATACTGGGAATAAGGGACGAGAGTGTCAGTACCAAGTAATGGCAAAAACCCATGAACAGGAAAGCATTCGCCCTCCTCCCTCTCCAAGCTGTGGACGAGGGTAAGTGAACTTTATGTGGAACTTTAAGCTCGACGAAAACTCCCCCCTCCCAGCCCCAATTTTTCTCCCTCCGCCGCACGAATTCTCGCTTTATTTCTAGGTAACCGGAGGCTGATCGCCAAATAGCAGACAGAATGAAATCGCCTTAGATAAGTAGGACTAGCATAATCCGAAACCACTTTCGCGACCATCTAGCGCCAACTCAGGAACTAGTCCTGAGTTAGGCCTGAGAGGCTAATCAAGCAAACCGCCTGAAGAACAGCCTTAGACAAGCAGATAGACTATAAGCCGCACAAACTCTTCGCGATCCTATAGCGCCAACTCAGGAACTAGTCCTGACCTTGGCCAAAGAGGCGATTCCTGCAAAGGCGGTCAGCACGCACTAATATAAAATTTCCCCTTGCAGAAAACTTCCTTTCTTTCTTACAGGTACACTAAAATATTTTATTTTCTTAAGCCCCATCTAGGTACCTGTACAGGAGACGGCTCCTGCTACAGAAAAGAGGGTATTCACCTAATAATTAAGATAGGGTGCTTTGCATGTCTTTCGCTCATTTTTAGAATGCCCACGGGAATAGCCCAACGGCAGAAAAGAGGCGAGCCCTTAAGACGCAGTCGCCAATATACCGGAAATCCAGGCTTAGTCTGGAACCGGGGGTTGAATCTCTTAGGAGATTCGACTGCGAGAAAGATACTCTATAAAACTTCCTCAGTGGAACTGGGTGACCCACTGGGGACAAGCTTAACCCACAAACAAAACTAACATGGCTAGCACAATTAACACAAAAAAACATTACCGGACCAGAGTCTCGGATGCTCAGGTCCCGGCGGCTGGTCAGGGTGAGAAAGCGGGCCCGCAGGCGTCGTCATTATGTGACTGCAGCTGCACATCGGTGGACCTCTCGGCTGGTGTGTGGTCAAATGCTACGAGGAGGATCGCCGAAGGCTCTGTCCTCGACCCGAGCTGTACTGCTAACCGGCCCCAGACATCGGACGGCGAACTTGAGCGTCCCCCAATTCGCGTCCCTGCGGCCTGTGGCCCGTCGGCTCGGGTCGACGGCATCCACCCACTTTGCCCGAAAGTCGTCCGCATCCGACTCGTAGACATCTGCGCGCGAACTATAGGCAACCCGTCAGGAGAGAGCCCCACCTCCGGAACTTCTCCTCGAACAAAGACAGGAATTAGGGTCTTGCAGCTCAACATGGACAGAGACCAAACTGTCAGTGGTGAGCTGCGAGAAAGCGTAAACAGGCTCAAACCTGATGTAGTCCTACTTCAGGAGCCTTACAATAAATTAAACCGGGGGGAGTATTTCTTTACAGACATAGGCAGAACGATTAGGCTAGTAGCAACTAGAACAGAAAAACCATGGGCAGCAGTAGGCGTGGCAAACCCCAATTTCGCGATCCTCTACATAGAACAGCTTAGTAATACGCACTGCGCGTGCGCAGAGATTAAGACCCCTGGCTTCTCCTTCTTCGCTGTATCGGCATATTTCCAATACAGTGAACCAATCGAGAAGCACCTCAGCCACCTCGAAATGGTGCTCTTCACGCTGAGAGGGAAACGCGTCCTGCTTGGTATTGACACCAACGCAGAGTGGAACTCCTGGAGCCCACGTATCCCCGACATGTCCCGATTGCGATGGAAAAACGGAGAAAAATTGGCCGACTTCATTCGCCAACACAAACTCCACATTGCAAATAACAGGAATGATCTTCCCACATTCCAAAAGGGACCCAAAATTTCGTACATAGATGTAACCTTGTCCACTGGGCAGATGGCCTCGTCCATTCACCAATGGAGGTTACTAGATTCTGAATTCAAAAGTGCCCACAAAGCCGTCATATTCACGCTCGACTCTCCGGCTACCGAGGTCGGGCTCGCAGAAATGGGTCCAACACGTTTCAATACGCTCAAAGCGAATTGGGACCAGTTCGACACTGAACTGAAGAGCCTTCGACTCGCAAAGCTGGCGAACCTTGCGCTGACGAACCCGGAAGAAGTGGAGCACATGGCAAACACACTCACTCAGGTACTTACTGAAACCTGTGAGTTAACCATGCCAAGGAAAACTAGGTTTAGAAAGTCCAACCCATGGTGGACAAAAGACTTAAATAGGTTGAAGCGTGAGGCCTACCGAGCTAGGCGTGCGTGCCAGGGGCTGTTGAAAGCGAATCCTGCATGCCACCCACAAGCGCGCGGGAAGTACAGCGCCCTCTTGCGTAAGTACTCTCGCGCCGTGAGAAAGGCCAGGAATGAATGCTGGAGAAACTACGTCACATCGCACGGAAATTCGAATCCCTGGGGAACCGTATACAAGCTCCAGGCCGGAAAAATGACGATTGAGAGGGCGATTAGCGCACTCCGGTGTGACGACGGTTTCACGCTCGACATGGAGCAAACAGCCAGCAGGCTCCTCGCGGTGCACTTCCCGGCCGATAGAATAGAAGATGACACCCCTGAACAATCCAACATTCGAACCGAAGTGGAAACTCCACCTGACACAGATGATACTCAGGCCTTCGTGCCACGAGAAGTCATCAATTCGGTCAGAAGATTCAAAAATAACAAAACCCCAGGCACAGACCTAATAGAGGTCAGTGTCCTCAAACGAGCCGTGCATGTCATCTCCGGCGAATTCACTAGGCTCTTCAATGGTTGTCTTGAGCACGGCGTCTTCCCCAAAACCTGGAAGGTGGGACTCGTAAGAGCCATCCCGAAGGGCCAGGGCAAGGATGCAAAAGATCCAAAATCATACAGGATGATTACTCTTCTCTCTGTTCAAGGCAAACTCTTTGAAAAATTGCTATGCAACAGATTCATGCCCAAAATGCTAGCTGAAGGCAAAATCTCCGACCGTCAATTCGGCTTCTTACCGAATCGGTCATGCGAGGATGCCATCCTAGCACTCCGCGAGGCTGTGAAAACATCCCCTCACAAACTCGTCGCTGCCCTCAACTTCGATGTGACCGGCGCATTCGACAATATCTGGCGTCCGATAATGCTCAAAGGACTCAAAGATAAAGGATGCGCAAAGAACATCTACAGGGTCCTCCTTAGCTATTTTCAAGACAGGATCATTACCCTGTCATGGGGTAGTGGCCAAACCTCCGTACTGTCCGAAAAAGGATGCGCCCAAGGATCCGTTATCGGACCCTTCGGGTGGGTTATAGGATTCGACTTTCTTCTCCACTCCCTCGAGGAAGTCCTGGGATCGATGTTCGTCGCTTTTGCAGACGATCTATCGACCCTGCTATGCGCCCCGAGCAGAAAGGACCTAGAAACCCTCGGGAAATCCGTAGTTGACACAATCACCAAATGGTGCAAATTGGCCAAATTACAGATCAATGAACAGAAAACTGAGGGAATTTTCCTGAAGGCTCTGGACATTGACAAGGCCCCAAATAGTGCTCGGACGGAAGTTAGGAACGAACAATCAGCAGAAGAAAGTAGGCAGGTAGTTCGCGTAGAAAAGAATAAGTGGCCAAGTCGCGACCCATGCATCAGACTAGGATCAGGAAACATAAAATTTAAACAAAGCGTTAGATATCTTGGCGTTCACTTCGGAAAAGGTTTTAAAATCACCCCCCACTGCACATACCTCAAAAACAAGGTCTCCGACCTGTTTGAAAACTTGAGGAGATGCGGAGGAACCACTTGGGGCCTCAACTTCAAAAC